>NC_140684.1:940000-950000 GCF_054131305.1 Coturnix japonica
AAGTCAGAATCCCGCCTAAACGGAGCGATACCGCAGCGCCGAGGCGCCTCGGTGGGCTCGCGATAGCCGGCCGGCTCGCTGGCCGGCCGGTGCGGAGCGCCGTCCGTGGTCGAGAGCGGAGCGCGGCCGGAAGCGGCGCCGCCTCTCACCCGCCGCGTACCGCACGTTCGTGGGGAACCCGGTGCTAAATCATTCGTAGACGACCTGATTCTGGGTCGGGGTTTCGTACGTAGCAGAGCAGCTCCCTCGCTGCGATCTATTGAGAGTCAGCCCTCGACACAAGCTTTTGTGGCGGCCGGCGCAGAGCAGAGCCGAGCCGAGCGGAGGTGGCGGTGGCTGCTGCGGCGGCAGCGGCGGCGCTGCCCGCCCCCCTTTCCACTTACCCGCCCCCCCGGTCTCGGTCTCGGTCTCGTTCTCAGCTTTGCCGCGGGGAGGCCCCGGCGTGTGCCGGGGTCCTGGCCCCTCCGTGTGCGGCGCGGCGCGGGGCCGGGCTGGGAGACCCGGCGCTCGCTGCGTTGCTTCCGTCCTCCGTTCCGGGGGTTCCGTGCGCCGGTGCCGGCGCGTGGAAAGGGGGGGTGTTCGGCTGGTCGCGCGCGGGCGCGTGCCAGGCCCCCTTTCGCCCGGTTTTTTCCCCATCCATCCATCCACCTTCCCATTTCCTGGCGGCGCGGGGTAGACCTGGGCGACCATCCACCCGCTCGATCGGCGGGTGCAGTTTCCGTCCTTGCCGCGGGTAGACGTGTCGGCCGTAGCGGGGTTGACCTGTCGGCCAGTGCAGTTTCCCGTCTGTGCCGCGGGTAGACGTGTCGGCCGTAGCGGGGTTGACCTGTCGGCCGGTGCCGTTTCCCGTCCGTGCCGCGGGTAGACGTGTCGGCCGTAGCCGCGCGTCACGCAGCTGTGTCAAACGGTAAGGGTACAACGAACAGCCAGCCGCCCCCCGAAACGACCCGACCCGACCCGACCCGACCCGACCGCTTCCGCCGTTGACCCTCCCTCGAGCCCGCCCGCAACCTCCCCTCCCCCCCCTCCCCTCCCCTGCCCTCCCCTCCCCTCCCCTCCCCTCTCCTCCCCTCCCATCCCCTCCAATCCCCTCCCCTCCCCTCCCCTCCCTTGTGGTGTTATTTAAATTTATTAAAATTCATTTAAATTTATTAAAAATAGGTAGAGTAGACTTGAGGTCCGGCATTCGAGCTCGGGCGTCCTCGCGCACGACCGTCTCCGCCGTTCGTCCTCCCTCGGGCACGCTTGCTTCCTCCATTATTGTGGTGTGTTTTTTTTGTTTTTTGTTTTTTTTTTAATATTTTTGTTTCTTTTAAATTCTTTTTCCTTTTTTTCTCCTTTTTTCTCCATTTTTTCTTTTTTTTCCCTTTTTTCCCCTTTTTAAATATTTTTTTCTTTCTTTTTTTCTTTCTTTTTTTTTAAAATTTTCTATTCTTCCTGCAGAGCCGGGGAGGCAAGGGGGGGCGAGGAGCCTTTTTCAAAAACTAAAAAAGGGGAAAGTAAAGAAGAACCCACGAGAAAAAGAAACAAATAAACAAACAAACAAACAAACGGAAAATAATAAAACTGAAAGGGCGCGTGGGGGCACGGACAAACAATCGAACGGACCAAAGTACGAACGAACAGACGAACAAAGAAACACGCAGACAAAAGGGCAAAACCACGGTGGCGGTGGCGGGACGGCCAGCTTCAAGCAAGGCCGAACCGAGAAGCCCGGGTGCGCCCCGACCCGGCGAACAGCGGCCGGCTCATACGTGCACCCTGGTCGTTCCGCGGCTGCAGCCGAGTGGCGTCTCCGTGGCGCCTCCGGTACTCCGGCACGGTCAACACGGCTCGATCCCTGGCCATCGCGGCTCGAGTGCGCCGGCACGGTCCAGCCTCTCCCGGCGGGCTCCGCTCCGCTCGGACGTTCCTCGGCGGCGTCCAGCGATCTGAGCCGCGGCGGCTCGAGTGCGCCGGCACGGTCCAAGCGCTCCCGGCGGGTTCCGCTCGGCTCGGACGCTCCTCGGCGGAGTTGGGCGATGTGAGCTGCGGCGGCACGGTCCAGCCTCTCCAGGCGGATTCAGCTCGGCTCGGACGTTCCGCGGAAGTGGCCAAGTGTCGCGCTCGTGGCTGCTCCGCCACGCCGGCACTGTGTACCCGGCTCCGAGCGTCTCCGGGGGGGGTGGGGGGGAGTAAGGGGGGTGGGGGGGAAGGCGTCGGCGGCTAGGTGTCGCTGCCCATGCGTCTCGACTAGGTCGGCACGGTCTACATGGCTCCGAGCGGGCCATGGTGCTCGGCGGCAGCTGCTAGAGGTCGCGGCCTATGCGGCTCATCTAGGTCGGCACGGTCTACCCGGCTCCGAGCGGGCCGTGGTGCTCGGCGGCGGCGGCTAGGGGTCGCTGCCCGTGCGGCTTGCGTGTAGCTGCCAGGTCTACCCGCTTTCGGCTAAGCTTTGCCGCCCTGTGAGATGGGGGGCGCTAAAGCTCCGGAGCTTGCTGGGGGGTCGCTGTAGTTTCTTACCTACCGTTACGTCGACGTAGATCGCCGCTTACCCTCGGCGCCGCTGCTGGTAGTCGGCGCCGTTCTTTTCCGAAGCAGTTTTTTCTTACGCCTTCCGTTTTCGTCTGCAGGAGCGAGCGCGTGCTCGTCTCCAGAGGCGGCAACGAGAGGGCGCAGGCGAGCGCGGTTGAGCGCCGGGCTGTGGAGTTTTTCGGTTGCGGCTTCCCGCCGCTCTTTCGCCATCCCTCGCTACGCGGCCTGCCCGCAGTCCGGATTTCCGGCTCGAACGGACCCCGCTCAAGTGCGCCGGCACGGTCCAACCGCTCCCGGCGGGCACCGCTCAGCTCGGACGTTCCTCGGAATCAGTCAAATGTCGCTCCCGTGGCGTCTCCGCAGGCAAAAACGCATAGCCGGCGCCGCAAACCTCGCGAGCCGCACCGAGCAGGGGAAACCGTGCCGTGGAGCAGCTGTGGGGCTGATGTGGGTGAGATCTATGGGGTAGGAGCTGCTGTGCGGCTGATGTGGGTCAGATCTATGGGCAGGAGCTGATGTAGGGAAGATTTGGGTCTGATCTATGGGTTAGGAACTGCTGTGGTTCAGATCTATGGGGCAGGAGCAGCTGTGAAGCACATGTGGGTCAGATCTATGGGTTAGGTGCTGCTTTGGGGAAAATGTGGGTCAGATCTATGGGGCAGGAGTTGCTGTGGGTCAGATTTGGGTCAGATCTATGGGGCAGGAGCTGCTGTGGGGCTGCTGTGGGTCAGATTTATGAGTCAGGAGCTGCTGTGTGGCTGATGTGGGTCAGATCTATGGGGCAGGAGCTGCTGTGGGGCAGATGTGGGTCAGATCTATGGGGCAGGAGATGCTGTGGGTCAGATTTATGGGGCAGGAGCTGATGTGGCTGATGTGGGTCAGTTCTATGGGGCAGGAGATGCTGTGAGTTAGATGTATGAGGCAGGAGCTGCTGTGGGGCAGATGGGGGTCAGATCTATGGGGCAGGAGATGCTGTGGAGCAGATGTGGGTCAGATCTATAGGGGAAGAGCTGCTGTTGGTCCGATCAATGGGGCAGGAGCAGCACTGGGGCAGATTTGGGTAAGATCTATAAGGCAGGAGCGGCTGTGGGGCTGATGTGGGTCAGATCTATGGTGCAGGAGCTGCTGTGGGGCAGATGTGGGTCAAATCTATGGGGCAGGAGCTGCTGTGGCTGATGTGGGTCAGTTCTATGGGGCAGGAGATGCTGTGAGTTAGATGTATGAGGCAGGAGCTGCTGTGGGGCAGATGGGGGTCAGATCTATGGGGCAGGAGATGCTGTGGAGCAGATGTGGGTCAGATCTATAGGGCAGGAGCTGCTGTGGGGCTGATGTGGGTCAGATCTATAGGGCAGGAGCTGCAGGGGGCTGATGTGGGTCAGATCTATGGGCAGGATCTCCTGTGGGTTGATGTGGGACAAATCAATGGGGCAGAGCTGCTCTGGGGCACATGTGGGTCTGATCTATGGAGCAGGAGCTGCTGTGGGACAGATTTGAATCAGATCTATAGGGCAGGAGCTGCTGTGGGTCAGATCTATGGAGCAGGAGCTGCTGTGGGGCACATGTGAGTTAGATCTATGGGGCAGGAGATGGTGTGGGTCAGATCTATGGGCAGGAGCTGCTGTGGGGCACATGTGAGTTAGATCTATGGGGCAGGAGATGGTGTGGGGCAGATTTGGGTCAGATGTATGGGTCAGGAGCTGCTGTGTGGCTGATGAGGGTCAGATCTATGGGGCATGGGCTGCTGTGGGTCAGATCTACGGGACTGTAGCTTCAGTGGAGCACATGTGCGTCAGATCTATGGGGTAGAAGCTGCTTTGGGGCTGATGGGGGTCATATCTATAAGGCAGGAGCTGCTGTGGTGCTGACGTGGGTCAGATCTATGAGGCAGGAGCTGCTGTGGGGCTGATGTGGGTCAGATCTATGGGGCAGGAGCTGCTGTGGTTAAGATCTATTTGGCAGGATCTGCTGTGGGGCAGATTTGGGTCAGATCTATGGGGCAGGAGCAGCAGTGGGGTAGATGTGGTTAGATCTATGGGTCAGGAGCTGCAGTGAAGATGATGTAGGTCACATCTATAGGGCAGGAGCTGCTGTGGGGCTGATGTGGGTCAGATCAATGGGGCTGAAGCTGCTGTGGGTCATATCTATTGGGCAGCAGCTGCTTTACATATGATGTGTGTCAGATCTATGGGGCAGGAGCTGCTGTGGGGCTGATGGGGGTTAGATCTATGGGGCAGGAGCTGCAGTGGGGCTGATGGGGGTCAGATCTATGGGGCAGGAGCTACTGTGGGGCTGATGTGGGTCAAATCAATGGGGCAGAGCTGCTCTTGGGTACATGTGGGTCAGATCTATGGAGCAGGAGCTGCTGTGGGGCAGATTTGAATCAGATCTATAGGGCAGGAGCTGCTGTGGTTCAGATCTATGGGCAGGAGCTGCTGTGGGGCACATGTGAGTTAGATCTATGGGGCAGGAGATGGTGTGGGTGAGATTTGGGTCAGATGTATGGGTCAGGAGCTGCTGTGTGGCTGTTGTTGGTCAGATCTGTGGGGCATGGGCTGCTGTGGGTCAGATCTACGGGACTGGAGCTGCAGTGGAGCACATGTGGGTCAGATCTATGGGGTAGAAGCTGCTGTGGGGCTGATGGGGGTCATATTTATAAGGCAGGAGCTGCTGTGGGGCTGACTTGGGTCAGATCTATGAGGCAGGAGCTGCTGTGCGACAGATGTGGGTCAGATCTATGGGGCAGGAGCTGCTGTGGGGCATATGTGGGTCAGATCTATGGGGCAGGAGCTGCTGTGGGGCTGATGTGGGTCAGATCCTTGGTGCTGAAGCTGCTGTGGGTCATATCTATTGGGCAGCAGCTGCTTTACATATGATGTGTGTCAGATCTATGGGGCAGGAGCTGCTGTGGGGCTGATGTGGGTTAGATCTATGGGGCAGGAGCTGTTGTGGGGCTGATGGGGGTCAGATCTATGGGGCAGGAGCTGCTGTGGGGCTGATGTTGGTCTGATCTATGGGGCAGGAGCTGCTGTGCGACAGATGTGGGTCAGATCTATGGGGCAGGAGCTGCTGTGCGACATATGTGGGTCAGATCTCTGGGGCAGGATCTGCTGTGGGGCTGATGTGGGAAAGATCTATTGGGCAGGAGATGCTTTGGGGCAGATGTGGGTCAGATCTATGGGGCAGGAGTTGCTGTGGGCCATATGTCGGTCCAATCTATTGGGCAGGAGCTGCTGTGGGGCGCATGTGAATCAGGTCTATGGGGCAGGAGCTGCTGTGGGTCAGATTGTCATGGTTTAATAATGTTGTAATTTTGCTATCAGTATTCCACATCATAACATCATATAAAGCATGGATAATTTTACTGTATCTGCAACTTACAGAAGAAGACTACATCTCCCAGAGAGCAACACGATGGGTCACGGGACCTGGACTCTATATTAACTCTGTCGCAGAACAGACTGACCTCTTTCGAGTTCTGGCGTTCAGGGCAGTGTGTGGGAGCCTTCAGCCGTTCGCCCAGATTCACAGTAGGCCTCTCGGTTACGGGACTCATTCTCTCTCCTATTTTGCTTGATTCATTAGCTCAATTTTCAATTATATTGTATTCTATTGTGTTATCCTGTATTTCGATATAGTATTTAGTAAATAAGTGTGCCTCCTTACATCGTTGCCGCTGTTTTCTTTTCTTAATTAACTTTTTCTTTTCGGCTGAGGGCCCTTCAGGGGCCCACGGCCCTTGTCACGGACGCAGGTAGATTTTTCGTTCAAACCGTGACAGATTTGGTAGCAGAGGATGGTTCCACTGTTGTAGCCACCCCCATAAGGCATTTGCCACCATCCATGAATCAGTATAAAGATGAAGCATTGGCCACCTCTCCCGTTCAGCCACATCTAAAGCCAGCTGAACAGCCTTTACCTCTGCAAATTGACTTGATTCTCCTTTACCTTCAGTGGCCTCTGCAACTTGTCGTGTGGGGCTCCATACAGCAGCTTTCCATCTGCGATGCTTCCCTACAATACGACATGATCCGTCTGTGAATAGGGCAAATTACTTTTCGTTTTCTGGTAGCTCATTGTATGGTGGTGCCTCTTTAGCACGTGATACCTCTTCTGTAGGTGGTGTTTCAATTTTTTTACTCTCAGGCCAGTCCATGATCACTTCTAGAATTCCAGGACGGCTGAGTTTTCCCATTCCAGCTCGTTGAGTAATTAATGAAATCCACTTACTCCAAGTGGCATCAGTAGCATGATGGGTGGAAGGAACCTGTCCTTTAAACATCCAATTTATTACTGGCAAGCGAGGTGCTAGAAGAAGCTGAACCTCTGTCCCAACTACTTCAGAAGCAGCCCGAACCCCCTCATACACGGCTAAGATCTCCTTCTTAGTCGGAGTGTAGCGCTCCTCAGACCCTTTATATGCTTGACTCCAAAATCCTAGCGGTCGGCCTCGGATCCTCACATCCTGCCCCGTCCGTACTGGCCCCAAGGCCACGGCACGGGCTATTTCTTGTTTTATCTGCTCAAAAGCCTGCTGCTGCTCAGGACCCCATGAGAAATTATTCTTCTTCCGTGTTACCTGATAGAGGGGGCTCACTATGTGGCTGTAGTTTGGGACATGCATTCTCCAAAAGCCCACTACTCCCAGAAAAGATTGGGTCTCTGTCTTGTCGGTGGGCGGAGACATAGCAGTGATTTTGTCAATCACTTCTGCTGGGATGTGACGACGTCCATCTTGCCATTTTATACCTAAGAACTGGATTTCCTGGGCAGGCCCCTTCACCTTGCTGCGCTTAATGGCAAAACCAGTTTTCAAAAGAATTTGGATTATCTGTTTCCCTTTCTTGAAAACCTCTGCTGCTGTATGGCCCCACACTACAATATCATCAATATACTGCAAGTGCTCAGGAGCATCACCCTGTTCCAAAACAGCTTGGATCAATCCATGGCAAATTGTTGGGCTGTGCTTCCACCCCTGAGGTAAACGGTTCCAGGTGTACTGAATACCTCTCCAGGTAAAAGCAAACTGTGGCCTACATTTTGCAGCCAATGGGATGGAAAAGAAGGCATTAGCAATGTCAATGGTGGCATACCACCTAGCTTCTTTTGACTCCAGTTCATACTGGAGTTCTAGCATGTCTGGTACAGCAGCACTTATTGGAGGTGTGACTTCATTCAGGCCATGGTAATCCACCGTCAGCCTCCATTCCCCACTGGTTTTACACACTGGCCATATGGGGCTGTTAAAAGGCGAGTGACTTTTGCTAATCACTCCCTGATTCTCTAATTGGCGAATTAGCTTGTGAATGGGGAGCAATGAGTCCCTATTGGTGCGGTACTGCCGTCTGTGAACCACTCTGGTGACAATTGGTACCTCTTGGTCTTTTACCTGGTGCAACCTCCCAGCACCCGCTGGGAGACCCGGCGCTCGCTGCGTTGCATCCGTCCTTTGCTCGGAGGGTTCCGTGCGCCGGCGCGTGGAAAGGGGGTGTGCGGCTGGTCGCGCGCGGGCGCGTGCCAGGCCCCCTTTCGCCCGGTTTTTCCCCATCCATCCATCCATCCATGCATCCACCTTCCTGCTTCGTGGCGGCGCGGGGTAGACCTGGGCGACCATCCACCCGCTCGATCGGCGCGTGCAGTTTCCCGTCCGTGCCGCGGGTAGACGTGTCGGCCGTAGCAGGGTTGACCTGTCGGCCGGTGCCGTTTCCTGTCCGTGCCGCGGGTAAACGTGTCGTCCGTAGCCGCGCGTCACGCAGCTGTGTCAAGCGGTAAGGGTACGACGAACGGCCAGCCGCCCCCCGAACCGACCCGACCCAACCCGACCCGACCGCTTCCGCCGTTGACCCTCCCTCGCGCCCGCCCGCATCCTCCCCTCCCCTCCCCTCCCCTCCCCTGCCCTCCCCTTCCTTGTGGTGTTATTTAAATTTATTAAAATAGGTAGGGCAGACCTGGGCTCCGGCATTCGAGCTCGGGCGTCCTCGCGCACGACCGTCTCCGCCGTTCGTCCTCCCTAGGGCACGCTTGCTTCCTCCATTATTGTGGTGGGTTTTTTTTGTTTTTTGTTTTTTTTAAAATATTTTTGTTTCTTTTCAATTTTTTTTCATTTTTTTCTCTTTTTTTCTTCATTTTTTCTTTTTTTCCCTTTTTTCCCCTTTTTAAATATTTTTTTCTTTCTTTTTTTCTTTCTTTTTTTTTTTAAATTTTCTTTTCCCCATATTTCCTTATTATTTATTTAGTTATTCATGCAATTATTAATATCGCTCTTCCGCTCCCCCATATTTTATTACTTTTATTTTATTTTATTTTATTTTATTTTATTTTATTTTATTTTATTTTATTTTATTTTATTTTATTTTATTATTTTATTTTACCGCGACATTTTACGATCTATCTGTACTTTTTCACACCTTCTTCTCTTCTACTTTTCTTTGACTTCTGGCTTCCCTTCCCTTCCCTTCCCTTCCCTTCCCTTCCCTTCCCTTCCCTTCCCTTCCCTTCCCTTCCCTTCCCTTCCCTTCCCTTCCCTTCCCTTCCCTTCCCTTCCCTTCTCTTCTCTTTCTCCTCGTCACCCGCGCGTGAGTAGGCCCTGCAAGGCCTCTGTCACGAAGAAGGGGGTTGCTTGCGTGGCCGGGGAGGAATGGGGGGGGTCCGCGACGGGGTTGCGGGTATGCGGGTAGACCTGGCTGACGGCCGGCGCCTGATCTTCCCGACCCCGCGTCCGTCTTCCACCTTCCCCCCCCCCCCCACTCCACACCGCACGAGTGGGAACCCGACCCGTACCCAACGGCGGCCCGCCTCCGCCTGCCCCCACCCCGGCCCTCGCCCACAACCCGCCCTCTCCCGGACGCATCTCGCCCGACCGGCCCACGACCGTGTTTTTTTATTTGTTTGTTTTTGTTTTTGTTTTTTTGTTGTTTGATCGGACACTCGCTCGGTTATTTGTTTGGACCCGATTGGCCCGTTTGGTTTTTTTCTTTTCTTTCCTTTTTCCGCCGGGGTGCTCCTGACGGCTCGGCCCAATGGCGGCTCGACTCGGCAACCGGAGCCCGCCAAAACGCCTCGCCACCCCCCAGCCCTGCCGCCACCACCACCACCGCCACCACCGCCACCACCGCCACCACCGCCACCACCGCCACCACCGCCACCACCTCCTCCTCCCGCCGAAAATCCCACGTACCGTTCCACCTCATCTGCTGGCTGGGAGAGAAGCTAGGCGCGAACACCGCGGGGGATGCGGCCGCCTCCCGCCGGCCCACCTCTCGCTGCTGCCGTCTTCCCGCCGCTCTTTCGCCATCCCTCGCCACGCGGCCTGCTCGCAGTCCGGATATCCGGCCCGAACGGACCACGGTGAGCGGGGCCCGCGCACGCACCCACACTCTTCCTGCAGAGCCGGGGAGGCGGGGGGGGGGGCGGGGCGGCTTTTCCAAAAACTAAAAAAGGGGAAAGTAAAGAAGAACCCACGAGAAAAACAAACAAGCAAACAAACAAA
>NC_140684.1:955000-967500 GCF_054131305.1 Coturnix japonica
GGCGGACGCTCCCCCCAAGGGGCACCGGGGCCGGCTGGCGGGTGCCGGGTTTCCCCTCGGCGCGCCGCCCCGTGCCGTGCCGTGCCGGCCTTCGGCCGGGCGGGTGGAGGAACCCCCACGGGGCCTTTGGGTTCGTATCCCTCAGCCCAGGGTCAGGTACCTAGCGCCCATGCCTCCACGGAGCCGGGCGGAGGTTTAAAGACTCGGGCGGCCCGCGGCTCGTCCGGCAAGGGAAAGAGAGGGGGCCGGCGGTGATCCGCACTCCGGCGGGACGGCGGGGAAGAGGGAGCTCAGCGCGGGGCACGGCGGAGCACCCCCACCGCCCCTCTCCACGGCGAGCCCACCGGAGGCGCGGTCCGCCGCCGCGCTCCCGGCTGGTCCGAACCCCCCCTCCCCCACACTGGGCCGAGTGCGGGCCGGAGAGGGGTTTGTCCCGTCCCCCCTCTCCGCAGCGTCGGTCTCGAGCGGAGGAGCCCGGTGCGGCGCGGGCGCGTGCGCGCTCGCTCCAGCCGGCCTCGCCCCGCGCTCGGAGCGGGCCGAGACGCGGGTCTCGGCCCCGGCGCCCGCCGCTCCCCGCGCGAGCGACAGTGCGAGCGACCGGCGGTGCGTCCCGCGGTCGCCTCCCCGCCGTGCGCGCGCGCGGTGGGTGCGTCCGGCGCGCGTCCGGCGCACCTCGGCGCCCGTCCCCCTTCCCCCGGGTCCGCGCCGCCGTTTCCCCTCGGCGTCGCGAGCCGCGTCCATCTCGTCCGTCCCCGCCTTCGCCGCTCTCCCACGGCCGGGCCCGCCTCGGCAAAGGACCCCTCCACAGCTGCCCCACGGGAGCCGCCCAGGCAAAAGCGCCCAAGCACGCCCCCCCGACGCCTCTCGCCTTCCGCTCCCGGTCCTCGACCTCCGGCCGCCTCCTCCTCTCGCTCGCCCTGGCGGCGCGTTCGCAGTGGACTCGCAACCGACGGCGGGGCGGGACGGGGACGGATCTGGGAGCGGCGCTTGCTCCCCGCGCCTCAGCACGGAGACGGGCTTGCGGGACCGCCCCACGCCGGACCTCCCGTGGGGGAAGCCACTGTGTACCCAGCTCCGAGCGTCTCCGAAGGGGGTTGGGGGGTTTAAGGGGGGGGGGAACGGCGTCGGAGGCTAGGCATCGCTGTCCATGCGGCTCGACTAGGTCGGCACGGTCTACCCGGCACTGAGCGGGCCGTGGTGCTCGGCGGCGGCGGCTAGGGGTTGCAGCCTATGCGGCTCGACTAGGTCGGCACGGTCTACCCGGCTCCGACTGGGCCGTGGTGCTCGGCGGCGGCTGCTAGAGGTCACTGCCTAAGCGTCTCGACTAGGTCGGCACGGTCTTCCCGGCTCCGAGCGGGCCTTGGTGCTCGGTGGCGGCGGGTAGGGGTCGCTGCCTATGCGGCTCGTCTAGGTCGGCACGGTCTACCCGGCTCCGAGCGGGCCGTGGTGCTCGGCGGCGGCGGGTAGGGGGCGCTGCCAATGCGGCTCATCTAGGTCGGCACGGTCTACCCGGCTCCGAGCGGGCCGTGGTGCTCGGCGGCGGCGGCTAGGGGTCGCTGCCTACGCGGCTCGACTAGGTCGGCACGGTCTACCCGGCTCCGAGCGGGCCGTGGTGCTCGGCGTCGGCGGCTAGGGGTCGCTGCCTATGCGGCTCGACTAGGTCGGCACGGTCTACCCGGCTCCGAGCGGGCCGTGGTGCTCGGCGGCGGCAGCTAGGGGTCGCTGCCCGTGCGGCTTGCGTGTAGCTGCCAGGTCTACCCGCTTTCGGCTAGGCTTTGCCGCCCTGTGAGATGGGGGGAGCTAAAGCTCCGGAGCTTGCTGGGGGGGCGCTGTAGTTTCTTACCTACCGCTACGTCGACGTAGAACGCCGCTTACCCTCGGCGCCGCTGCCGGTAGTCGGCGCCGTTCTTTTCCGAAGCAGTTTTTTCTTACGCCTTCCGTTTTCGTCTGCAGGAGCGAGCGCGTGCTCGTCTCCAGAGGCGGCAACGAGCGGGCGCAGGCGAGCGCGGTTGAGCGCCGGGCTGTGGAGTTTTTCGGTTGCGGCTTCCCGCCGCTCTTTCGCCATCCCTCGCTACGCGGCCTGCCCGCAGTCCGGATTTCCGGCTCGAACGGACCCCGCTCAAGTGTGCCGGCATGGTCCAACCGCTCCCGGCGGGCACCGCTCGGCTCGGACGTTCCTCGGAATCAGCCAAATGTCGCTCCCGTGGCGTCTCCTCAGGCAAAAACTCATAGCCGGCGCCGCAAAGCTTGCGAGCTGCACCGAGCCGGGGAAACCGTGCCGTGGAGCAGCTGTGGGGCTGATGTGGGTGAGATCTATGGGGTAGGAGCTGCTGTGCGGCTGATGTGGGTCAGATCTATGGGCAGGAGCTGATGTAGGGAAGATTTGGGTCTGATCTATGGGTTAGGAACTGCTGTGGTTCAGATCTATGGGGCAGGAGAAGCTGTGGGGCACATGTGGGTCAGATCTATGGGTTAGGTGCTGCTTTGGGGAAAATGTGGGTCAGATCTATGGGGCAGGAGCTGCTGTGGGTCAGATTTGGGTCAGATCTATGGGGCAGGAGCTGCTGTGGGGCTGCTGTGGGTCAGATTTATGAGTCAGGAGCTGCTGTTTGGCTGATGTGGGTCAGATCTATGGGGCAGGAGCTGCTTTGGGGCATATGTGGGTCAGATCTATATGGCAGGAGCTGCTGTGGGGCACATGTGGGTCAGACCTATGGGGCAGGAGCTGCAAAGGAGATGATGTAGGTCAGATCTATGGGGCAGGAGTTGCTGTGGGGCAGATGAGGGACATATCTATGGTGCAAAATCTGCTGTTGGACTGATGTGGGTCAGATCTATGAGTTTGGAGCTGCTGTGGGGCACATGTGGGTCAGATCTATAGGCCAGGAGCTGCTGCGGGGCTGATTTGGGTCAGATCTATGGGTCAGCAGCTGCTGTGGGTCTGATGTGGGTCAGATCTATGGGGCAGGAGCTGCTGTGGGGCAGATGTGGGTCAGATCTATGGGGCAGGAGCAGCTGTGGGGCTGATACGGTTAAGATCTATGGAGCAGGAGATGCTATGGGGCTGATGAGGGTAAATTCTATGGGGCAGGAGCTGCAGTGGGTCTGATGTGGGTCAGATCTATGGGGCAGGATCTCCTGTGGGGCTTATGTGCGTCAAATCATTGGGGCAGAGCTGCTCTGGGGTACATGTGGGTCAGATCTATGGAGCAGGAGCTGCTGTGGGGCAGATTTGAATCAGATCAATAGGGCAGGAGCTGCTGTGGGTCAGATCTATGGGCAGGAGCTGCTCTGGGGCACATGTGAGTTAGATCTATGGGGTAGGAGATGGTGTGGGGCAGATTTGGGTCAGATGTATGGGTCAGGAGCTGCTGTGTGGCTGATGTTGGTCAGATCTATGGGGCATGGGCTGCTGTGGGTCAGATCTACGGGACTGTAGCTTCAGTGGAGCACATGTGGGTCAGATCTATGGGGTAGAAGCTGCTTTGGGGCTGATGGGGGTCATATCTATAAGGCAGGAGCTGCTGTGGGGCTGACGTGGGTCAGATCTATGAGGCAGGAGCTGCTGTGGGGCTGATGTGGGTCAGATCTATGGCGCAGGAGCTGCTGTGGGGCATATGTGGGTCAGATCTATATGGCAGGAGCTGCTGTGGGGCACATGTAGGTCAGACCTATGGGGCAGGAGCTGCAGAGGGGATGATGTAGGTCAGATCTATGGGGCAGGAGTTGCTGTGGGGCAGATGAGGGACATATCTATGGTGAAAAAACTGCTGTTGGACTGATGTGGGTCAGATCTATGAGTTTGGAGCTGCTTTGGGCTACATGTGGGTCAGATCTATGGGCAGAGAGCTGCTGCGGGGCTGATTTGGGTCAGATCTATAGGGCAGGAGCTGCAGGGGGCTGATGTGGGTCAGATCTATGGGCAGGATCTCCTGTGGCTTGATGTGGGTCAAATCAATGGGGCAGAGCTGCTCTGGGGCACATGTGGGTCTGATCTATGGAGCAGGAGCAGCTGTGGGACAGATTTGAATCAGATCTATAGGGCAGGAGCTGCTGTGGGTCAGATCTATAGAGCAGGAGCTGCTGTGGGGCACATGTGAGTTAGATCTATGGGGCAGGAGATGGTGTGGGGCAGATTTGGGTCAGATGTAAGGGGCAGGAGCTGATGTGGGGCTGATGTTGGTCAGATCTATAGGGCAGGAGCTGCAGTTGGGCTGATGTGGGTCAGATCTATGGGGCAGGATCTCCTGTAAGGCTGATGTGGGTCAAATCAATGGGGCAGAGCTGCTCTGGGGCACATGCGGGTCAGATCTATGGAGCAGGAGCTGCTGTGGGGCAGATTTGAATCAGATCAATGGGGCAGGAGCTGCTGTGGGTCAGATCTATGGGCAGGAGCTGCTGTGGGGCACATGTGAGTTAGATCTATGGGGCAGGAGATGGTGTGGGGCAGATTTGGGTCAGATGTATGGGTCAGGAGCTGCTGTGTGGCTGATGAGGGTCAGATCTATGGGGCATGGGCTGCTGTGGGTCAGATCTACGGGACTGGAGCTGCAGTGGAACACATGTGGGTCAGATCTATGGGGTAGAAGCTGCTGTGGGGCTGATGGGGGTCATATCTATAAGGCAGGAGCTGCTGTGGGACTGACTTGGGTCAGATCTATGAGGCAGGAGCTGCTGTGGGGCTGACTTGGGTCAGATGTATGGGGCAGGAGCTGCTGTGCGACAGATGTGGGTCAGATCTATGGGGCAGGAGCTGCTGTGGGGCATATGTGGGTCAGATCTATGGGGCAGGAGCTGCTGTGGGGCTGATGTGGGTCAGATCCTTGGGGCTGAAGCTGCTGTGGGTCATATCTATTGGGCAGCAGCTGCTTTACATATGATGTGTGTCAGATCTATGGGGCAGGAGCTGCTGTGGGGCTGATGTGGGTTAGATCTATGGGGCAGGAGCTGTTGTGGGGCTGATGGGGGTCAGATCTATGGGGCAGGAGCTGCTGTGGGGCTGATGTTGGTCTGATCTATGGGGCAGGAGCTGCTGTGCGACAGATGTGGGTCAGATCTATGGGGCAGGAGCTGCTGTGCGACATATGTGGGTCAGATCTATGGGGCAGGATCTGCTGTGGGGCTGATGTGGGAAAGATCTATGGGGCAGGAGATGCTTTGGGGCAGATGTGGGTCAGATCTGTGGGGCAGGAGTTGCTGTGGGCCATATGTCGGTCCAATCTATTGGGCAGGAGCTGCTGTGGGGCGCATGTGAATCAGGTCTATGGGGCAGGAGCTGCTGTGGGTCAGATTGTCATGGTTTAATAATGTTGTAATTTTGCTATCAGTATTCCACATCATAACATCATATAAAGCATGGATAATTTTACTGAATCTGCAACTTACAGAAGAAGACTACATCTCCCAGAGAGCAACACGATGGGTCACGGGACCTGGACTCTATATTAACTCTGTCGCAGAACAGACTGACCTCTTTCGAGTTCTGGCGTTCAGGGCAGTGTGTGGGAGCCTTCAGCCGTTCGCCCAGATTCACAGTAGGCCTCTCGGTTACGGGACTCATTCTCTCTCCTATTTTGCTTGATTCATTAGCTCAATTTTCAATTATATTGTATTCTATTGTGTTATCCTGTATTTCGATATAGTATTTAGTAAATAAGTGTGCCTCCTTACATCGTTGCCGCTGTTTTCTTTTCTTAATTAACTTTTTCTTTTCGGCTGAGGGCCCTTCAGGGGCCCACGGCCCTTGTCACGGACGCAGGTGGATTTTTCGTTCAAACCGTGACAGATTTGGTAGCAGAGGATGGTTCCACTGTTGCAGCCACCCCCATAAGGCATTTGCCACCATCCATGTATAAAGATGAAGCATTGGCCACCTCTCCCGTTCAGCCACATCTAAAGCCAGCTGAACAGCCTTTACCTCTGCAAATTGACTTGATTCTCCTTTACCTTCAGTGGCCTTTGCAACTTGTCGTGTGGGGCTCCATACAGCAGCTTTCCATCTGTGATGCTTCCCTACAATACGACATGATCCGTCTGTGAATAGGGCAAATTACTTTTCGTTTTCTTGTAGCTCATTGTATGGTGGTGCCTCTTTAGCACGTGATACCTCTTCTGTAGGTGGTGTTTCAATTTTTTTACTCTCAGGCCAGTCCATGATCACTTCTAGAATTCCAGGACGGCTGAGTTTTCCCATTCGAGCTCATTGAGTAATTAATGAAATCCACTTACTCCAAGTGGCATCAGTAGCATGATGGGTGGAGGGAACCTGTCCTTTAAACATCCAGTTTATTACTGGCAAGCGAGGTGCTAGAAGAAGCTGAACCTCTGTCCCAACTACTTCAGAAGCAGCCCGAACCCCCTCATACACGGCTAAGATCTCCTTCTTAGTCGGAGTGTAGCGCTCCTCAGACCCTTTATATGCTTGACTCCAAAATCCTAGCGGTCGGCCTCGGATCCTCACATCCTGCCCCGTCCGTACTGGCCCCAAGGCCAAGGCACGGGCTATTTCTTGTTTTATCTGCTCAAAAGCCTGCTGCTGCTCAGGACCCCATGAGAAATTATTCTTCTTCCGTGTTACCTGATAGAGGGGGCTCACTATGTGGCTGTAGTTTGGGACATGCATTCTCCAAAAGCCCACTACTCCCAGAAAAGATTGGGTCTCTGTCTTGTCGGTGGGCGGAGACATAGCAGTGATTTTGTCAATCACATCTGCTGGGATGTGACGACGTCCATCTTGCCATTTTATACCTAAGAACTGGATTTCCTGGGCAGGCCCCTTCACCTTGCTGCGCTTAATGGCAAAACCAGCTTTCAAAAGAATTTGGATTATCTGTTTCCCTTTCTTGAAAACCTCTGCTGCTGTATGGCCCCACACTACAATATCATCAATATACTGCAAGTGCTCAGGAGCATCACCCTGTTCCAAAACAGCTTGGATCAATCCATGGCAAATTGTTGGGCTGTGCTTCCACCCCTGAGGTAAACGGTTCCAGGTGTACTGAATACCTCTCCAGGTAAAAGCAAACTGTGGCTTACATTTTGCAGCCAATGGGATGGAAAAGAAGGCATTAGCAATGTCAATGGTGGCATACCACCTAGCTTCTTTTGACTCCAGTTCATACTGGAGTTCTAGCATGTCTGGTACAGCAGCACTTAATGGAGGTGTGACTTCATTCAGGCCATGGTAATCCACCGTCAGCCTCCATTCCCCACTGGTTTTACACACTGGCCATATGGGGCTGTTAAAAGGCGAGTGAGTTTTGCTAATCACTCCCTGATTCTCTAATTGGTGAATTAGCTTGTGAATGGGGAGCAATGAGTCCCTATTGGTGCGGTACTGCCGTCTGTGAACCACTCTGGTGACAATTGGTACCTCTTGGTGCAACCTCCCAGCACCCGCTGGGAGACCCGGCGCTCGCTGCGTTGCATCCATCCTCCGCTCGGGGGGTTCCGTGTGCCGGCGCCGGCGCGTGGAAAGGGGGTGTGCGGCTGGTCGCGCGCGGGCGCGTGCCAGGCCCCCTTTCGCCCGGTTTTTCCCCATCCATCCATCCATCCATCCATCCATCCATCCATCCATCTATCCATCCATCCATCCACCTTCCCGCTTTGTGGCGGCGCTGGGTAGACCTGGGCGACCATCCACCTGCTCGATCGGCGTGTGCAGATTCCCGTCCGTGCCGCGGGTAGACGTGTCGGCCGTAGCCGTGCGTCACGCAGCTGTGTCAAGCGGTAAGGGTACGATGAACGGCCAGCCGCCCCCCGACCCGACCCGACCCGACCCGACCGCTTCCGCCGTTGACCCTCCCTCGCGCCCGCCCGCATCCTCCCCTCCCCTGCCCTCCCCTCCCTTGTGGTGTTATTTAGATTTATTAAAATAGGTAGGGCAGACCTAGGCTCCGGCATTCGAGCTCGGGCGTCCTCGCGCACGACCGTCTCCGCCGTTCGTCCTCCCTCGGGCACGCTTGCTTCCTCCATTATTGTGGTGGGTTTTTTTTGTTTTTTGATTATTTTTTAATATTTTTGTTTCTTTTCAATTTCTTTTCCTTTTTTTCTCCTTTTTTCCCCATTTTTTCTTTTTTTTCCCTTTTTTCCCCTTTTTAAATATTTTTTTCTTTCTTTTTTTCTTTCTTTTTTTTTTTCAATTTTCTTTTCCCCATATTTCCTTATTATTTATTTAGTTATTCATGCAATTATTAATATCGCTCTTCCGCACCCTCATCTTTTTATTACTTTTATTTTATTTTATTTTATTTTATTTTATTTTATTTTATTTTATTTTATTTTATTTTATTTTATTTTATTTTATTTTATTTTATTATAATTTATTTTATTATTTTATTTTACCGCAACATTTTACGATATATCTGTACTTTTTCACACCTTCTTCTCTTCTACTTTTCTTTGACTTCTGGCTTCCCTTCTCTTCCCTTCCCTTCCCTTCCCTTCCCTTCCCTTCCCTTCCCTTCCCTTCCCTTCCCTTCCCTTCCCTTCCCTTCCCTTCCCTTCCCTTCCCTTCCCTTCCCTTCCCTTCCCTTCCCTTCCCTTCCCTTCCCTTCCCTTCCCTTCCCTTCCCTTCCCTTCCCTTCCCTTCCCTTCCCTTCCCTTCCCTTCCCTTCCCTTCCCTTCCCTTCCCTTCCCTTCCCTTCCCTTCCCTTCCCTTCCCTTCCCTTCCCTTCCCTTCCCTTCCCTTCCCTTCTCTTTCTCCTCGTCACCCGCGCGTGAGTAGGCCCGGCACGGCCTCTGTCACGAAGAAGGGGGTCACTTGCGTGGCCGGGGACGGATGGGGCGGTCCGCGACGGGGTTGCGGGTATGCGGGTAGACCTGGCTGCCGGCCGGCGCCTGATCTTCCCAGCCCCGCGTCCGTCTTCCACCTTCCCCCCCCCCCCCAGTCCACACCGCACGAGCAGGAACCCGACCCGTACCCAACGGTGGCCCGCCTCCGCCTGCCCCCACCCCGGCCCTCGCCCACAACCTGCCCTCTCCCGGACGCATCTCGCCCGACCGGCCCGCGACCGTGTTTTTTATTTGTTTCTTTGTTTTTGTTTTTGTTTTTTTTTCTGTTTGGTCGCTCACTCGCTCCGTTATTTGTTTGGACCCGATTGGCCCGTTTGGTTTTTTTCTTTTCTTTCCTTTTTCCGCCGGGGTGCTCCTGACGGCTCGGCCCAATGGCGGCTCGACTCGGCGACCGGAGCCCGCCAAAACGCCTCGCCGACCCCCAGCCCCACCGCCACCACCACCAACGCCACCACCGCCACCACCGCCACCACCGCCACCACCTCCTCCTCCCGCCGAAAATCCCACGTACCGTTCCACCTCATCTGCCGGCTGGGAGAGAGGCTAGGCGCGAACCCCGCGGGGGACGCGGCCGCCTCCCGCCGGCCCACCTCTCGCCGCTGCCGTCTTCCCGCCGCTCTTTCGCCAACCCTCGCCACGCTGCCTGCTCGCAGTCCGGATATCTGGCCCGAACGGACCCCGGTGGGCGGGGCCCGCGCACTTGCCCACGGTCTTCCTGCAGAGCCGGGGAGGCAAGGGGGGGCGGGGCGGCTTTTCAAAAACTAAAAAAGGGGAAAGTAAAGAAGAACCCACGAGAAAAACAAACAAACAAACAAACAAACAAACGGAAAATAATAAAACCGAGAGGGCGCGTGGGGGCACGGACAAACAATCGAACGGACCGAAGTACGAACGAACGGACGAACAAACAAACACGCAGACAAAAGGGCAAAACCGCGGTGGCTGTGGCGGGACGGCCAGCTTCAAGCAAGGCCGAACCGAGAAGCCCGGGTGCGCCCCGACCCGGCGAACAGCGGCCGGCTCATACGTGCACCGTGGTCGTTCCGTGGCTGCGGCCGAGTGGCATCTCTGTGGCGCCTCCGGTGCTCCAGCACGGTCAACACGGCTCGACCCCTGGCCATCGCGGCTCGAGTGCGCCGGCACGGTCCAACGTCTCCCGGCGGGCTCCGTTCTGTTTGGACGTTCCGCGGTGGCGTCCGGCGGTCTCAGCCGCTGCGGCTTGAGTGCGCCGGCACGGTCCAGCCTCTCCCGGCGGGCTCCGCTCGGCTCGGACGTTCCGCGGAAGTGGCCAAGTGTCGCTCTCGTGGCGGCTCCTCTGCGCTGGCACTGTCTACCCGGATCCGAGCGTCTCCGGAGGGTAGGGGGAAGGGGGGGGGGGAACGGCGTCGGCGGCTAGGCGTCGCTTCCCATGCGTCTCGACTAGGTCGGCACGGTCTACCCGGCTCCGAGCGGGCTAACGTGCTCGGCGACGGCTGCTAGAGGTCGCTGCCCATGCGGCTCGACTAGGTCGGCACGGTCTACCCGGCTCCGAGCGGGTCGTGGTGCTCGGCGGCAGCTGCTAGAGGTCGCTGCCTATGCGGCTCGGCTAGGTCGGCACGGTCTACACTGCTCCGTGCGTGCGCGAGGGCTCGGCGGCGGTCGCTAGGTGTCGCTGCACGTCTGCCAGCCCGTCCGTCAGCGACCTCTAGCGTCTGCGGCAGAGCAGGGTAGACCGTGCCAACGTGAGCCGGCCGCCGCTCAGCGACCCCTGGCAGCCGCCGCATGAGCTTCAGTCCGCTCGGAGCCGGGTAGACCGTGCCAACCAACTTGAGCCGGATGTGCAGCGACCGCTGGCCAGCGCGGAGGCTCGTGTGCGCCAGCACGGTCCAGCCTCTCCCGGCGGGCTCCGTTCGGTTCGGACGTTCCTCGGTAGTGTCCGGGGGCTCTCAGCCGTGGCGGCTCGAGTGCGCCGGCACTGCACAGCCCCTCCCGGCGGGCTCCGCTTGGCACGGACGTTCCTCGGCGGCGTCCGGCGATCTGAGCCGCGGCGGCTCGAGTGCGCCGGTACGGTCCAACCGCTCCCGGCGTGTTCCGCTCGGCTCAAACGCTCCTCGGCAGAGTCGGGCGATCTGAGCCACGGCGACACGGTCCAGCCTCTCCAGGCGGACTCAGCTCGGCTCGGACGTTCCGCGGAAGTGCCCAGGTGCCGCTCTCGTGTCTGCTCTGCCGCGCCGGCACTGTGTACCCTGCTCCGAGCGTCTCCAGGGGGGGTGGGGGGGAGTAAGGGGGGGGGGGGGGGGGCACGGCGTCTTCAGCTAGGCGTCGCTGCCCATGCGGCTCGAGTAGGTCGGCACGGTCTACCCGGCTCCGAGCGGGCCGTGGTGCTCGGCGGCGGCTGCTAGGGGTCGCTGCCTATGCGGCTCGGCTAGGTCGGCACGGTGTACCCGGCTCCGAGCGGGCCGTGGTGCTCGGCGGCGGCGGCTAGGGGTCGCTGCCCGTGCGGCTTGCGTGTAGCTGCCAGGTCTACCCGCTTTCGGTTAGGTTTTGCCGCCCTGTGAGATGGGGGGCGCTAAAGCTCCGAAGCTTGCTGGGGGGTCGTTGTAGTTTCTTACCTACCGCTACGTCAACGTAGAGCGCCGCTTACCCTCGGCGCCGCTGCCGGTAGTCGGCGCCGTTCTTTTCCAAAGCAGTTTTTTCTTACGCCTTCCGTTTTCGTCTGCAGGAGTGAGCGCGTGCTCGTCTCCAGAGGCGGCAACGAGCGGGTGCAGGCGAGTGCGGTTGAGCGCCGGGCTGTAGAGTTTTTCGGTTGCGGCTTTCTGGTGCGCCGCTTGGTTAGATCGGTCCGGTGGCCTCCGTCGGTCGGATGTTCGCTGCCCGTGTCGTAGTTCGGCCCCAGACTCTGGCGTTCGCTCGTTCCGCGAGCGGGGAACCCGCCAAAATCGGGGCGAAAGGCGCGAGAGAGTGAGCGAGCGTGGGCAGGCGTCTCCCCGCGTTGCCATGGGAAGAGCCCCGAGGAGGGAGGGAGGAAGGAAGGCAGACAGGCAGGCAGAGGGAAGAAAAGGGCGCGGGCTGGCGTGCCGGGCGGCCGGCAGTCGGACGCAGAAGGGCCCGGGGCGTCCCCGGCGGGTCCCGCCGTCACGAGGGAAGGAGAAGGGGGAGACCCGGAGCTCGCATGTCGCGGCGGCGGAGCCGCGTTCTCCCTTTCGCACCGCTCTCACTCGCACGCGGGAGCCCCGACCCGATCCACCGTGGCGCTCCTCGGGCGCGTCGGAGAGGCTTCCCGGCGGGTCGGCTCAATCCCGCTCCCCGTGTCGTTCAAGGCGGCATGGGGCGGGCCGGTGTTCAGGCAAGGGCGAGCACCTCTCGGCGGACATTGCCCACGCACACCCACACGCACGTGCGCGTGCGGTCTTTCCGCCGCGCCCGGGTGGAAGGGATCGTGCCTTCCCCAACCGTCCCTCCTCATCCACCTCACCGCACCCTACCCCTCCTGTCCCCTCCCTGCTCCCCCCTTATTTCTGTCGATCGATGAGGCCATTCGGGTCGCGTCAGTGAGGGCCCCCGGCCGGCCGGCGCCTCTGCGTTCCCCGTCCTGGGGAAGCCGCTGAGGCGTCCGGTGCTCAGGCACGGGCGGTCTCCTCTCCGGTTTGCTTCCCGTCATACGCGAGGTGAGGCGCTCTCCGGCTTGCTCCTAGAGCGGCCGAGAGCTCGCCCGACCGAGCCCGGCA
>NC_140684.1:980000-985000 GCF_054131305.1 Coturnix japonica
ACAGGAGCCTCCGCCCTGGCCAGCGATCGCTGCTCGTCCGGCTCGAGTTGGTCGGCACGGTCTACCCGGCTCCGAGCGGACCGAAGCTCATGCGGCGGCGGCCAGGGGTCGCTGAGCGGCAGCCGGCTCACGTCGGCACGGTCTACCCTGCTCCGCCGCGGATGCTAGAGGTCGCTGACGGAGGGGCTGGAAGACGTGCAGCGACACATAGCGACCGCCGCCGAGCCCTCGCGCACGCACGGAGCAGGGTAGACCGTGCCGACATAGTCGAGGCGCATAGGCAGCGACCCCTAGCCGCCGCCGCCGAGCACCACGGCCCGCTCAGAGCCGGGTAGACCGTGCCGACCTAGTCGAGCCGCTTAGGCAGCGAACCCTAGCCCCCGCCGCCCAGCACCACGGCCTGCTCGGAGCCGGATATACAGTGCCGACCTAGCCGAGCCGCATAGGCAGCGACCCCTAGCCGCCGCCGCCGAGAACCACAGCCCGCTCGGAGCCGGGTAGACCTTGCCGACCTAGCCGAACCGCATAGGCATCGACCCCTAGCCGCCGCCGCCGAGCACCACGGCCCGCTCGGAGCCGGGTAGACCGTGCCGACCTAGTTGAGCCGCATGGGCAGCGATGCCTAGCCGCCGACGCCGTGCCCCCCCCATTAATCCCCCCCCCCCACTCCCCTCTTCCCCCCCTGCCCCCGGAGTCTCTCGGAGCCGGGTACACAGTGCCAGCACAGCGGAGCAGCCACAAGAGCGGCACTTGGCCACTTCCGCGGAACGTCCGAGCCGAGCTGAGTCCGCCTGGAGAGGCTGGACCGTGTCGCCACGGCTCAGATCGCCCGACTCCTCTGAGGAGCGTCCGATCCGAGCGGAACCCGCTGGGAGCGGTTGGACCGTGCCGGCGCACTCGAGCCGCCGCTACTCAGATCGCCGGACGCCGCCGAGGAACGTCCGAGCCAAGCGGAGCCCGCCGGGAGAGGCTGGACCGTGCCGGCGCACCCGAGCCTCCGCGGCTGAGACCCCCCGGACGCCGCCGCGGAACGACCGAGCCGAGCCGAGCCCGCCGAGAGCGGTTGGACCGTGCAGGCGCACTCATGCCGCCGCGGCTCAGATCGCTGGACGTTGCCGAGGAACGTCCGTGCCGAGCGGAGCCCGCCGGGAGAGGCTGTGCAGTGCCGGCGCACACGAGCCTCCGCACTGTCCAGCGGACGCTGCACGTCCGGCTCGAGTTGGTCGGCACGGTCTACCCGGCTCCGAGCGGACCGAAGCTCATGCGGTGGCGGCCATGTGTCGCTGAGCGGCGGCCGGCTCATGTCAGCACGGTCTACCCTGCTTTGCTGCGGACGCTAGAGGTAGCTGATGGACGGGTTGGCAGACGTGCAGCGACACCTAGCGACCGCCACCGATCCCTCGCGCAGGCACGGAGCAGGGTAGACAGTGCCGACCTAGTCGAGCCGCATAGGCAGCGACCTCTAGCAGCCGCCGCCGAGCACCCTAGCCCGCTCGGAGCTGTGTAGACCGTGCTGACCTAGTCGAGCCGCTTAGGCAGCGACCCCTAGCAACCGTCGCCGAGCACCCTAGCCCGCTCGGAACCGGGTAGACCGTGCCGACCTAGTCGAGCCGCTTAGGCAGCGACCCCTAACCGCCGCCGCCGAGCACCACGGCCCGCTCGGAGCCGGGTAGACCGTGCCGACCTAGCCGAGCCGCATAGGCAGCGACGCCTAGCCGCCGACGCCTTGCCCCCACCCCCTTACTCCCCCCCCCCCACTCCCTCCCTCTTCCCCCCCCCACCGCCCCCGGAGACGCTCGGAGCTGGGTACACAGTGCCGGCGCAGCGGAGCAGCCACGAGAGCGGCACTTGGCCACTTCCGCGGAACGTCCGAGCCGAGCTGAGTCCGCCTGGATAGGCTGGACCGTGGCGCCGCGGCTCAGATCGCCCGACTCCGCCGAGGAGCGTCCGAGCCGAGCGGAACCCGCCAAGAGCGGTTGGACCGTATTGGCGCACTCGAGCCGCCGCGGCTCAGATCGCCGGACGCCGCCGAGGAACGTCCCAGCAGAGCGGAGCCCGCCGGGAGAGGCTGGACCGTGCCGGCGCACCCGAGCCTCCGCGGCTGAGACCCCCCGGACACCACCGAGGAACGTCTGAACCGAACGGAGCCTGCTGGGAGAGGCTGGACCGTGCCGGCGCACACGAGCCTCCGCGCTGGCCAGCGGTCGCTGCACGTCCGGCTAGAGTTGGTCGGCACAGTCTATCCGGCTCCGAGCGGACCAAAGCTCATGCGGCGGCGGCCAGGGGTCACTGAGCGGCAGCCGGCTCACGTCGGCACGGTCTACCCTGCTCCGCCGCGGACGCTAGAGGTCGCTGACGGAAGGGCTGGCAGACGTACAGCGACACCTAGCGACCGCCGCCGAGCCCTCGTGCAAGCTCGGAGCAGGGTAGACCGTGCCGACCTAGCTGAGCCGCATAGGCAGCGACCCCTAACCGCCGCTGCCGAGCCCCACGGCCCGCTCAGAGCCGGGTAGACCGTGGGGACCTAGTCGAGCCGCATGGGCAGCGACGCCTAGCCGCCGACACCGTCCCCCCCCCTCCCCCCCCCTTACTCCCCCCCACCCCCCCCGGAGACGCTCGGAGCAGGGTACACAGTGCCGGCGCAGCGGAGCAGACACGAGAGCGGCACTTGGCCACTTCCGCGGAACGTCCGACCCGAGCTGAGTCCGCCTGGAGAGGCTGGACCGTTCCGCCGCGGCTCAGATCGCCCGACTCCGCCGAGGAGCGTCCGAGCCGAGCGTAACCCGCCGGGAGCGGTTGGACCGTACCGGCACACTCGAGCCGCCGCGGCTCAGATCGCCGGATGCCGCCGCGGAACGTCCGTGCCGAGCGGATCCCGCCGGGAGGGGCTGTGCAGTGCCGGCGCACTCGAGCCGCCGCGGCTGAGACCCCCCGGACACCACCGAGGAACGTCCGAACCGAACGGAGCCCACCGGGAGAGGCAGGACCGTGCCGGCGCACAAGAGCCTCCACGCTGGCCAGCGGTCGCTGCACGTCCGGCTCGAGTTGGTCGGCACGGTCTACCCGGCTCCGAGCGGACCGAAGCTCATGCGGCGGCGGCCAGGGGTCGCTGAGCGGCGGCCGGCTCACGTCGGCACGGTCTACCCTGCTCCGCCGCGAACGCTAGAGGTCGCTGACGAATGGGCTGGCAGACGTGCAGCGACACCTAGCGACCGCCGCCGAGCCCTCGCGCACGCACGGAGCAGGGTAGACCGTGCCGACCTAGTCGAGGGGCATAGGCAGCGACCCCTAGCCGCCGCTGCCGAGCCCCACGGCCCGCTCTGAGCCGGGTAGACCGTGCCGACCTAGTCGAGACGCATAGGCAGCGACCTCTAGCAGCCTCCGCCGAGCACCCTAGCCCGCTCGGAGCCGGGTAGACCGTGCCGACCTAGTCGAGACGCATGGGAAGCGACGCCTAGCCGCCGACGCCGTGCCCCCCCCCCCTTCCCCCCACCCTCCGGAGACACTCGGAGCCGGGTAGACAGTGCCAGCGCAGAGGAGCCGCCACGAGAGCGACACTTGGCCACTTCCGCGGAACGTCCGAGCCGAGCGGAGCCCGCCAGGAGTGGCTGGACCGTGCCGGCGCACTCGAGCCGCGATGGCCAGGGCTCGAACCGTGTTGACCGTGCTGGAGCACCGGAGGCGCCACGGAGATGCCACTCGGCCGCAGCCGCGGAACGACCAATGTGCACGTATGAGCCGGCCGCTGTTCGGCGGTTCGGGGCGCACCCGTGCTTCTCGGTTCGGCCTTGCTTGAAGCTGGCCGTCCCGCCACCGCCACCGCGGTTTTGCCCTTTTGTCTGCGTGTTTGTTTGTTCTTCCGTTCGTTCTTACTTCGGTCCATTCGATTGTTTGTCCGTGCCCCCACGCGCCCTCTCGGTTTTATTATTTTCCGTTTGTTTGTTTGTTTGTTTGTTTGTTTGTTTTTCTCGTGGGTTCTTCTTTACTTTCCCCTTATTTAGTTTTTGAAAAAGCCGCCCCGCCCCCCCCCCCCCCCCCCCCCCGCCTCCCCGGCTCTGCAGGAAGAGAGTGGGTGCGTGCGTGGGCTCCGCCCACCGTGGTCCATTCGGGCCGGATATCCGGACTGCGGGCAGGCCGCGTGGCAAGGGATGGTGAAAGAGCGGTGGGAAGACGGCAGCGGCGAGAGGTGGGCCGGCGGGAGGCGGCCGCGTCCCCCGCGGGGTTCGCGCCTAGCTTCTCTCCCAGCCGGCAGATGAGGTGGAACGGAACGTGGGATTTTCGGCGGGAGGAGGAGGTGGTGGCGGTGGTGGCGGTGGTGGCGGTGGTGGCGGTGGTGGTGGCGGGGCTGGGGGGTGGCGAGGCGTTTTGGCGGGCTCCGGTCGCCGAGTCAAGCCGCCATTGGGCCGAGCCGTCAGGAGCACCCCGGCAGAAAAAGGAAAGAAAAGAAAAAAACCAAACGGGCCAATCGGGTCCAAACAAATAACCGAGCGAGTGACTGACCAAACAACAAAAAAACAAAAACAAAAACAAACAAACAAATAAAAAAACACGGTCGCAGGCCGGTCGGGCGAGATACGTCCGGGAGAGGGCGGGTTGTGGGCGAGGGCCGGGGTGGGGGCAGGCGGAGGCGGGCCGCCGTTGGGTACGGGTCGGGTTCCCGCTCATGCGGTGTGGAGTGGGGGGGGGGGGAAGGTGGAAGACGGACGCGGGGCCAGGAAGATCAGGCGCCGGCCGGCAGCCAGGTCTACCCGCATACCCGCAACCCCGTCGCGGACCACCCCCATCCCTCCCCGGCCACGCAAGCGATCCCCTTCTTCGTGAAAGAGGCCGTGCAGGGCCTACTCACGCGCGGGTGACGAGGAGAAAGAGAAGAGAAGGGAAGGGAAGGGAAGGGAAGGGAAGGGAAGGGAAGGGAAGGGAAGGGAAGGGAAGGGAAGGGAAGGGAAGGGAAGGGAAGGGAAGGGAAGGGAAGGGAAGGGAAGGGAAGGGAAGGGAAGGGA
>NC_140684.1:990000-1000000 GCF_054131305.1 Coturnix japonica
CTAGGGGTCGCTGCCTATGCGGCTCGGCTAGGTCGGCACGGTCTACCCAGCTCCGAGCGGGCCGTGGTGCTCGGTGACGGTGGCTAGGGTTCGCTGCCTAAGCGGCTCGACTAGTTCGGCACGATCTACCCGGCTCCGAGGGGGCTAGGGTGCTCGGCGGCGGCTGCTATAGGTCGCTGCCTATGCGGCTCGGCTAGGTCGGCACGGTCTACCCTGCTCCGTGCGTGCGCGAGGGCCCGGCGGCGGTCACTAGGTGTCACTGCACGTCTGCCATCCCGTCCGTCAGCGACCCCTAGCGTCCACGGCGCAGCAGGGCAGACTGTGCCAACGTGAGCCGGCCGCCGCTCTGCGACCCCTGCCCGCCGCCGCATGAGCTTTGGTCTGCTCGGAGCCGGGTAGACCGTGCCGACTAACTCGAGCCAAACGTGCAGCGACCGCTGGCCAGGGCGGAGGCTCATATGCGCCGGCACGGTCCAGCCTCTCCCGGCGGGCTCCGTTCGGTTCGGACGCTCTACGGCGGAGTCGGGCGATCTGAGCCGCGGCGGCTCGAGTGCGCCGGCACTGCACAGCCTCTCCTGGCGGGCTCCGCTTGGCACGGACGTTCCTCAGCGGCGTCCGGCGATCTGAGCCGCGGCAGCACGAGTACGCCGGCACGATCTAACCGCTCTCGGCGGGCTCGGCTCGGCTCGGACGTTCCGCGGCGGCGTCCGGGGGGTCTCAGCCGCGGAGGCTCGGGTGCGCCGGCACGGTCCAGCCTCTCCCGGCGGGCTCCGCTCAGCTCGGACGTTCCTCGGCGGCGTCCGGCGATCTGAGCCGCGGCAGCACGAGTGCACCGGCACAGTCCAACCGCTCTCGGCGGGCTCGGCTCGGCTCGGACGTTCCGCGGCGGCGTCTGTGGGGTCTCAGCCGCGGAGGCTCGGGTGCGCCGGCACGGTCCAGCCTCTCCCGGCGGGATCCGCTTGGCTCGGACGTTCCTCCGCGACGTCCGGCGATCTGAGCCGCGGCGGCTCGAGTGCGCCGGCACGGTCCAACTGCTCCCGGCGGGTTCCGCTCGGCTCGGACGCTCCTCGGCGGAGTCGGGCGATCTGAGCCGCGGCGACACGGTCCAGCCTCTCAAGGCGGACTCAGCTCGGCTCGGACGTTCCGCGGAAGTGGCCAAGTGCCGCTCTTTTGGCTGCTCCGCTGCGCCGGCACTCTGTACCCGGCTCCAAGTGTCTCCGGGGGGGGGGTGAAGACCAGTGGGGTGAGGGGGGGAGTAAGGGTGGGGGGGCACGGCGTCGGCGGCTACGCGTCGCTGCCCATGCAGCTCGACTAGGTCGGCACGGTCTACTAGGCTCCGAGCGGGCCGTGGTGCTCGGCGGCGGGGGCAAGGGGTCGCTGCCTATGCGGCTCGTCTAGGTCGGCACGTTCTCCCCGGCTCCGAGCGTGCCGTGGTTCTCGGCGGCGGCGGCTATGGGTCGCTGCCTATGCGTCTTGGCTAGGTCGGCACGGTCTACCCGGCTCCGAGCGGTCCGTGGTGCTCGGCGGCGGAGGCTAGGGGTCGATGCCGATGCGGCTCAGCTAGGTCGGCACGGTCTACCCGGCTCCGAGCGGGCCGTGGTGCTCAGCGGCGGAGGCTAGGGGTCGCTTCCTTTTGCGGCTCGGCTAGGTCGGCACGGTCTACCCGGCTCCGAGCGGGCCGTGGTGCTCGGCGGCAGGGCTAGGGATCGCTACCTATGCGGCTCGGCTAGGTCGGCACGGTCTACCCGGCTCCGAGCGGGCCGTGGTGCTCAGCGGCGGCGGCTAGGGGTCGCTGCCTATGAGGCTCGGCTAGGTCGGCACGGTCTTACCGGCTCCGAGCGGGCCGTGGTGCTTGGCGGCGGCGGCTAGGGGTCGCTGCCTATGCGGCTCGGCTAGGTCGGCACGGTCTACCCGGCTCCCAGCGGGCCGTGGTGCTCGGCGGCAGGGCTAGGGGTCGCTGCCTATGCGGCTCGGCTAGGTCGGCACGGTCTACCCGGCTCCGAGCGGGCCGTGGTGCTCGGCGGCAATGCTAGGGGTCGCTGCCTATGCGGCTCGGCTAGGTCGGCACAGTCTGCCCGGCTCCGAGCGGGCCGTGGTGCTCGGCGACGGTGGCTAGGGTTCGCTGCCTAAGCGGCTCTACTAGGTCGGCACGATCTACCCGGCTCCGAGCAGGCTAGGGTGCTCGGCGGCGGCTGCTAGAGGTCGCTGCCTATGCAGCTTGGCTAGGTCGGCACGGTCTACCCTGCTCCGTGCATGCGCGAGGGCTCGGCGGCGGTCGCTAGGTGTCGCTGCACGTCTGCCATCCCGTCCGTCAGCGACCTCTAGCGTCCGCGGCGGAGCAGGGTAGACCGTGCCGACGTGAGCCGGCCGCTGCTCAGCGAACCCTGGCCACCGCCGCATGAGCTTCGGTCCGCTCGGAGCCGTCTAGACCGTGCCGACCAACTCGAGCCGGACGTGCAGCGACCGCTGGCCAGGGCGGAGGCTCGTGTGCGCCGGCACGGTCCAGCCTCTCCCGGCGGGCTCCGTTCAGTTCGGACGTTCCTCGGTGGTGTCCGGGGGGTCTCGGCCGCGGCGGCTCGAGTGCGCCAGCACTGCACAGCCTCTCCCGGCGGGCTCCGCTCGGCACGAACGTACCTCGGCGGCGTCCGGCGATTTGAGCTGCGGCAGCACGAGTGCGCCGGCACGGTCCAACCGCTCTCGGCGGGCTCGGCTCGGCTCGGACGTTCCACGGCGGCGTCCGGGGTGTCTCAGCCGCGGAGGCTCGGGTGCGCCGGCACGGTCCAGCCTCTCCCGGCAGGCTCCGCTCGGCTCGGACGTTCCTCGGCGACGTCCGGCGATCTGAGCCGCGGCGGCTCGAGTGCGCCGGCACTGCACAGCCTCTCCCGGGAGATCCGCTCGGCACGGACGTTCCTTGGCGGCGTCCGGCGATCTGAGCCGCGGCGGCACGAGTGCGCCGGCACCATCCAACCGCTCTCGGCGGGCTCGGCTCGGCTCGGACGTTCCGCGGCGGTGTCCGGGGGTTCTCAGCCGCGGAGGCTCGGGTGCGCCGGCACGGTACAGCCTCTCCCGGCGGGCTCTGCTCGGCTCGGACGCTCCTCGGCAGAGTCGGGCGATCTGAGCCGCGGCGACACAGTCCAGCCTCTCCATGCGGACTCAGCTCGGCTCGGACGTTCCGCGGAAGTGGCCAAGTGCCGCTCTTTTGGCTGCTCCGCTGCGCCGGCACTCTGTACCCGGCACCGATAGTCTCCGGGGGGGGTGGGGGGGGGGGGGGAAGAGGGGGGGAGTTGGGGGGGGGAGTAAGGGGGGGGAGGCACGGCGTCGGCGGCTAGGCGTCGCTGCCCATGCAGCTCGACTAGGTCGGCATGGTCTACCCGGCTCCGAGCGGGCCGTGTTGCTCGGCGGCGGGGGCTAGGGGTCGCTGCCTATGCGGCTCGTCTAGGTCGGCACGGTCTACCCGGCTCCCAGCGGGCCGTGGTGCTCGGCGGCGGCGGCTAGGGGTCGCTGCCTATGCGGCTCGTCTAGGTCGGCACGGTCTACCTGGCTCCGAGCGGGCCGTGGTGCTCGGCGGCGGCAGCTTGGGGTCGCTGCCTATGCAGCTCGGCTAGGTCGGCACGGTCTACCCGGCTCCGAGCGGGCCGTGGTGCTCGGCGGCGGCGGCTAGGTGTCGCTGCCTATGCGGCTCGGCTAGGTCGGCACGGTCTACCCGCCTCTGAGCGGGCCGTGGTGCTCAGCGGCGGCGGCTAGGGGTCGCTGCCTATGCTTCTCGGCTAGGTCGGCAGGGTCTACCCGGCTCGGAGCGGGCCGTGGTGCTCGGCGACGGTGGCTAGGGTTCGCTGCCTAAGCGGCTCGACTAGGTCGGAACGATCTACCCGGCTCCGAGCGGGCAAGGGTGCTCGGCGGCGGCTGCTAGAGGTCGCTGCCTATGCGGCACGGCTAGGTCGGCACGGTCTACCCTGCTCCGTGCGTGCGCGAGGGCTCGGCGGCGCTCGCTAGGTGTCGCTGCACGTCTGCCAGCCCGTCCGTCAGCGACCTCTAGCGTCCGCGGCGGAGCAGGGTAGACCGTGCCGACGTGAGCCGGCCGCCGCTCAGTGACCCCTGGCCGCCGCCGCATATGCTTCGGTCCGCTCGGAGCCGGGTCGACCGTGCCGACCAACTCGAGCCAGACGTGCAGCGACCGCTGGCCAGGGCGGAGGCTCGTGTGCGCCGGCACGGTCCATCCTCTCCCGGCGGGCTCCATTCGGTTCGGATGCTCCTCGGTGGTGTCCGGGGGGTCTCAGCCGCAGCGGCTCGAGTGCGCCGGCACTGCACAGCCTCTCCCGGCGGGCTCCGCTCGGCACGAACGTTACTCGGCGGCGTCCGGCGATTTGAGCCGCGGCAGCACGAGTGCGCCGGCACGGTCCAACCGCTCTCGGCGGCCTCGGCTCGGCTCGGGTGTTCCGCGGTGGCGTCCGGGGGGTCTCAGCCGCGGAGGCTCGGGTGCGCTAGCATGGTCCAGCCTCTCCTTGCGGGCTCCGCTCGGCTCGGACGTTCCTCGGCGACGTCCAGCGATCTGAGACGCGGCGGCTCGAGTGCGCCGGCACAGTCCAACCGCTCCCGGCGGGTTCCGCTCGGCTCGGACGCTCCTCGGCGGCATCGGGCGATCTGTGTTGCAGCGGCTCGAGTGCGCCGGCACTGCGCAGCCTCTCCCGGCGGGATCCGCTCGGCACGGACGTTCATCGGCGGCGTCCGGCGATCTGAGCTGCGGCGGCACGAGTGCGCCGGCACGGTCCAACCACTCTCGGCGGGCTCGGCTCGGCTCGGACGTTCCGCAGCGGCGTCCGGGGGGTCTCAGCCACGGAGGCTCGGGTGCGCCGGCACGGTCCAGCCTCTCCCGGCGGGCTCCGCTCGTCTCGAACGTTCCTCGGCGGCGTCCGGCGATCTGAGCCGCGGCGGCTCGAGTGCGCCGGCACGGTCCAACCGCTGCCGGTGGGTTCCGCTCGGCTCGGACGCTCCTCGGCGGAGTCGTGCGATCTGAGCCGCGGCGACACGGTCCAGCCTCTCCAGTCGGACTCAGCTCGGCTCGGACGTTCCGCGGAAGTGGCCAAGTGCCGCTCTTGTGGCTGCTCCGCTGCGCCGGCACTCTGTACCCGGCTACGAGCGTCTTCGGGGGGGGGGGGGGGGGGGAAGAGAAGGGGTTGGCGGGGGAGTAAGGGGGGGGGGGCACGGCGTCGGCGGCTAGGCGTCGCTGCCCATGCAGCTCGACTAGGTCGGCACGGTCTACTAGGCTCCGAGCGGGCTGTGGTGCTCGGTGGCGGCGGCTAGGGGTCTCTGCCTATGCGGCTCGTCTAGGTCGGCACGGTCTACCTGGCTCCGAGCGGGCCGCGGTTCTCGGCGGCGGCGGCTAGGGGTCGCTGCCTATGCGTCTCCGCTAGGTCGGCACGGTCTACCCGGCTCCGAGCGGGCCGTGGTGCTCGGCGGCGGTGGCTAGGGTTCGCTGCCGATGCGTCTCGGCTAGGTCGGCACGGTCTACCCGGCTCCGAGCGGGCCGTGGTGCTCGGCGGCGGGGGCTAGGGGTCGCTGCCTATGCGGCTCGGCTAGGTCGGCACGGTCTACCCGGCTCAGAGCGGGCTGTGGTGCTCGGCGGCGGCGGCTAGGGGTCGCTGCCTATGCGTCTCGTCTAGGTCGGCACTGTCTACCCGGCTCCGAGCGTGCCGTGGTACTTTGCGGCGGCGGCTAGGGGTCGCTACCTATGCGGCTCGGCTAGGTCGGCACGGTCTACCCGGCTCCGAGCGGGCCGTGGTGCTCGGCGACGGTGGCTAGGGTTCACTGCCTATGCGGCTCGGCTAGGTCGGCATGGTCTACCCGGCTCCCAGCGGGCCGTGGTGCTTGGCGGCAGCGGCTAGGGGTCGCTGCCTATGCGGCTCGGCTAGGTCGGCACGGTCTACCCGCCTCTGAGCGGGCCGTGGTGCTCAGCGGCGGCGGCTAGGGGTCGCTGCCTATGCGGCTCGGCTAGGTCGGCACGGTCTGCCCGGCTCCGAGCGGGCCGTGGTGCTCGGCGACCGTGGCTAGGGTTCGCTGCCTAAGCGGCACGACTAGGTCGGCACGATCTACCCGGCTCTGAGCGGGCTAGGGTGCTCGGCGGCGGCTGCTAGAGGTCGCTGCCTATGTGGCTCAGCTAGGTCGGCACGATCTACCCTGCTCCGTGCGTGCGCGAGGGCTCGGCGGCGGTCGCTAGGTGTCGCTGCACGTCTGCCAGCCCATCCGTCAGCGAACTCTAGCGTCGCGGCGGAGCAGGGTAGACCGTGCCGACGTGAGCCGGCCGCCGCTCAGTGACCCCTGGCCGCCGCCGCATGAGCTTCGGTCCGCTCGGAGCCGGCTAGAGCGTGCCGACCAACTCGAGCCGGACGTGCAGCGACAGCTGGCCAGGGCGGAGGCTCGTGTGCGCCGGCACGGTCCAGCCTCTCCCGGCGGGCTCTGTTCGGTTCGGACGTTCCTCGGTGGTGTCCGGGGGGTCTCAGCCGCGGCGGCTCGAGTGCGCCTGCACTGCACAGCCTCTCCCGGCGGGCTCCGCTCGGCACGGACGTTCCTCAGCGGCGTCCGGCGATCTGAGCCGCGGCAGCACGAGTGCGCCGGCACGGTCCAACCGCTCTCGGCGGGTTCGGCTCGGCTCGGACGTTCCGCGGCGGCGTCCGGTGGGCCTCAGCCGCGGAGGCTCGGGTGCGCCGGCACGGTCCATCCTCTCCCGGCGGGCTCCGCTCGACTCGGACGTTCCTCGGCGACGTCCGGCGATCTGAGCCGCGGCGGATCAAGTGCGCCGGCACAGTCCAACCGCTCCCGGCGGGTTCCGCTCGGCTAGGACGCTCCTCGGCGGAGTCGGGGGATCTGAGCCGCGGCGGCTCGAGTGCGCCGGCACTGCACAGCCTCTCCCAGCGGGCTCCGTTCGGCACGGACGTTCCTCGGCGGCGTCCAGCGATCTGAGCCGCGGCGGCACGAGTGCGCCGGCACGGTCCAACCGCTCTCGGCGGGCTCCGCTCGGCTCGGACGTTCCGCGGCATTGTCCGGGGGGTCTCAGCCGCGAAGGATTGGGTGCACCGGCACGGTCCAGCCTCTCCCGGCGGGCTCCGCTCGGCTCGGACGTTCCTTGTTGGCGTCCGGCGATCTGAGCCGCGGCGGCTCGAGTGCGTCGGCACGGTCCAACCGCTGCCAGCGGGTTCCGCTCGGCTCGGACGCTCCTCTGCAGAGTCGGGCGATCTGAGCCGCGGCGACACGGTCCAGCCTCTCCAGGCGGACTCAGCTCGGCTCGGACGTTCTGCGGAAGTGGCCAAGTGCTGCTCTTTTGGCTGCTCCGCTGCGCCGGCACTCTGTACCCGGCTCCGAGCGTCTCCTGGGGGGGGGGGGGGGAAGAGGGGGGGGGTGGGGGGGGGGGGTAAGGGGGGGGGGGCACGGCGTCAGCGGCTTGGTGTCGCTGCCTTTGCGTCTCAGCTAGGTCGGCACGGTCTACCCGGCTCCGAGCGGTCCGTGGTGCTCAGCGTCGGAGGCTAGGGGTCGCTCCCGATGCCGCTCGGCAAGGTCGGCACAGTCTGCCCGGCTCCGAGCGGGCCGTGGTGCTCGGCGGCGCCGCCTAGGGGTCGCTGCCTATGCGGCTCGTCTAGGTCGGCACGGTCTACCTGGCTCCAAGCGGGCCGTGGTGCTCGGCGGTGGCGGCTAGGGGTCGCTGCCTATGCGGCTCGGCTAGGTCGGCACGGTCTACCCGGCTCCGAGCGGGCCGTGGTGCTCGGCGACTGCGGCTAGGTGTCGCTGCCTATGCGGCTCGGCAAGGTCGGCACGGTCTACCCACCTCTGAGCGGGCCGTGGTGCTCAGCGGCGGCAGCTAGGGGTCGCTGCCTATGCTGCTCGGCTAGGTTGGCACGGTCTACCCGGCTCCGAGCGGGCCGTGGTGCTCGGCGACGGTGGCTAGGGTTCGCTGCCTAAGCGGCTCGACTAGGTCGGAACGATCTACCCGGCTCCGAGCGGGCAAGGGTGCTCGGTGGCGGCTGCTAGAGGTCGCTGCCTATGCGGCTCGGCTAGGTCGGCACGGTCTACCCGGCTCCGAGTGTGCCGTGGTGCTCGGCGGCGGCGGTTAGGGGTCGCTGCCTATGCGGCTCGTCTAGGTCGGCATGGTCTGCCTGGCTCCGAGCGGGCCGTGGTGCTCGGCGTCGGGGGCTAGGGGTCGCTGCCTAAGCGGCTCGACTAGGTCTGCACGGTCTACCCGGCTCCGAGCGGGCTGTGGTGCTCGGCGGCGGCGGCTAGGGGTCGCTACCCGTGCGGCTTGCGTGTAACTGCCAGGTCTACCCGCTTTCGGCTAGGCTTTGCCGCCCTGTGAGATGGGGGGCGCTAAAGCTCCGGAGCTTGCTGGGGGGTCGCTGTAGTTTCTTACCTACCGCTACGTCGATGGAGAGCGCTGCTTCCCCTCGGCGCCGCTGCCGGTAGTCGGCGCCGTTCTATTCCGAAGCAGTTTTTTCTTACGCCTTCCATTTTCGTCTGCAGGAGCGAGCGCGTGCTCGTCTCCAGAGGCGGAAACGAGCGGGCGCAGGCGAGCGCGGTTGAGCGCCGGGCTGTGGAGTTTTTCGGTTGCGGCTTTCTGGTGCGCCGCTTGGTTCGTTCGGTCCAGTGGCCTCCGTCGGTCGGATGTTCGCTGCCCGTGTCGCAGTTCGGCCCCGGACTCTGGCGTTCGCTCGTTCCGCGAGCGGGGAACCCGCCAAAATCGGGGCGAAAGGCGCGAGAGAGTGAGCGTGGGCAGGCGTCTCCCCGCGCTGCCATGGGAAGAGCCCCGAGGAGGGAGGGAGGAAGGAAGGCAGAGAGGCAGGCAGATGGAAGAAAAGGGCGCGGGCCGGCGTGCCGCGCGGACGGCAGTCGGACGCAGAAGGGCCCGGGGCGTCCCCGGCAGGTCCCGCCGTCACGAGGGAAGGAGAAGGGGGAGACCCGGAGGTCGCTTGTCGCGGCGGCGGCGCTGCGTTCTCGCTTTCGCACCGCTCTCACTCGCACGCAGGAGCCCCGACCCGATCCACCGTGGCGCTCCTCGGGCGCGTTGGAGAGGCTTCCTGGCAGGCCGGCTCAATCCCGCTCCCCGTGTCGTTCGGGGCGGCGTGGGGCGGGCCGGTGTTCAGGCAAGGGCGAGCACCTCTCGGCGGATGTTGCCCATGCACACCCACACGCACGTGCGCGTGCGGTCTTTCCGCCGCGCCCAGGTGGAAGGGCTCGTGCCTTCCCCCACCGTCCCTCCTCCTCCACCTCACCGCACCCTACCCCTCCCGTCCCCTCCCTGCTCCCCCCTTATTCTGTCGATCGATGAGGCCATTCGGGTCGCGTCGGTGAGGGCCCCCGGCGGGCCGGCGCCTCTGCGTTCCCCGTCCCGGGGAAGCCGCTGAGGCATCCGGTCTTCAGGCACGGGCGGTCTCCTCTCCGGTTCGCTTCCCGTCGTACGCGAGGTGAGGCGCTCTCCGGCTCGCTCCTAGAGCGGCCGAGAGCTCGCCCGACCGAGCCCGGCAGTGTGACGGCCGAGCGGCCCCGCGAGCCGCAGGAGTACCCAGTGAATCGTGAGCGAGGCGCCGGCGCCGACCCCTGTTCGGGACCCGGCGAGTGCCGGCCGCGAGCAGCCAGCCGGCGGGGTGTCAAGCGAGGGAAACTGTCCGTTCGGGGAAGCGAGGCGAGGGGCTAGAAAGTTAAGGGCCGGGGGCGTCCGCCGGCCTCCCCCCCGCCCTTCGGGCCGCCGGGGTCCGTGTGCGTTGGGTTTCCTACCGACGTCCCCACCCGCTGCGGAGCGTGCCGCCTCGGGAAAGGGTCTCCGGTGTTGGGGCGGCGTCCGCCTCGAGGTCGCCTTCTCCTCTAGCGCGTCCGCCAGTCTCGGGCAGCGGTGTTCCGTTTCCTGCTCGCCTGCCGCCGGTCCCGGAGGGCGGGTCAGCCCCGGCCGGTGCCGCCGTGCCGTGCCGCGCGTCCGGCTCCCGCGGCCTGAGCCCGGAGCGCGCCGCTGGCGAAAAGGCGC